>NC_091286.1:265305834-265353334 GCF_032444005.1 Ranitomeya imitator
AAAGTCAAACGGCGCTCCTTCACTTCTAAGTTCTGCGGTGCGCCCAAAAAGTGGTTTACCCCCACATATGGGGTATTGGCGTATTAAGGAGAAATTGCATAACAAAATTTATGGTTACATTTCTGTTTATACACTTGTGAAAATTAAAAAAATGGTTCTGAATTAAGATGTTTGCAAAAAAAAGTTAAATGTTCATTTTTTCCTTCCACATTGTTTCAGTTCCTGTGAAGCACGTAAAGGGTTAATAAACTTCTTGAATGTGGTTTTGAGAACCTTGAGGGGTGTAGTTTTTAGAATGGTGTCACACTTCATTATTTTCGATCATATAGACCCCTCAAAATGACTTCAAATGTGATGTGGTCCCTAAAAAAAAAAATGGTGTTGTAAAAATGAAAAATTGCTGGTCAACTTTTAACCCTTACAACTACCTAACAAAAAAAAATTTTGTTTCCAAAATTGTGCTGATGTAAAGTAGACATGTGGGAAATGTTATTTATTAACTATTTTTCATGACATATCTCTCTGATTTAAGGGCATAAAAATAAAGTTTGAAAATTGCAAAATTTTAAAAATTTTCGCCATATTTCCGTTTTTTCATAAATAATCGCAAGTAATATCGAAGAAATGTTACCACTAACATGAAGTACAATATGTCACGAAAAAACAATCTCAGAATCAGCGGGATCCGTTGAAGCGTTCCAGAGTTATAACCTCATAAAGTGACAGTGGTCAGAATTGCAATAATTGGCTCGGTCAATAAGTACCAAATTGGCTCTGTCACTAAGGGGTTAAAGTGAACATGACCGCTTTATAAACTCAACCAGGTATGTTGACTCTGAAATGCTGCAGTGTTTCAGAGAAAATCTTCTCCCTGCCCTGGATTTTAGTCTCTGGCTTATTTAAGCAGCGACCTGCCAATTCAGGACCATGGATGGGGATAAGATGTCGGGGACCACTTGTCCAACCCACAGCGTTGCAGAGTCAAACATACCTGGCTAAGATCATACAGCCAGTGCCTGATACATGCCGCTGGATTGGGCAACGTGTGTACATATTAATATATCTCATAATGAACACGTATGTCACTGAAAAAAGGAGTGGGAGGGAGTGGGTTGTAGGAGAGTAAATCTTAGTTTATAATGAACGCTAATATGGTCACATGGTTTTCTTGTCCAACAGATGTCTGCTGAGCCTCTGCGATGACATGAGTGTGCAGGGCAGGTAGAGGTAGTGCTGGATATAGGAGATCTTGTGCACATGAGTTGTGAAGGAAATGGAGTGGAAAAACTTATATTTAAGTTTATATTGATGAACCCCTTAGACTTGCTGCTGGAATAGAAAATATCTTTCAAACTAAATTCCCAAGTACTTTTAATTAGCAAATCACTCGTTTTGTTTAGGGAAGTCATCTCTGTAGAAGTAAGGCTACTTTCACACTA
Organism: Ranitomeya imitator; assembly: GCF_032444005.1. Lineage (NCBI taxonomy): Eukaryota > Metazoa > Chordata > Amphibia > Anura > Dendrobatidae > Ranitomeya > Ranitomeya imitator. The sequence continues at coordinate 265,307,274 of NC_091286.1, forward strand.
GCGTCGGAATCTCCCCGTCGCAATGCGTCGGGCAGAGATTCCGACGCTAGCGTTTAACGCACTGCACAACGGGTGCAGCGGATGCATTTCTACAGCGCATCCGCTGCCCCATTGTGAGGTGGGGGTGGAGTTCCGGCCGCGCATGCGCGGTCGGAAAAAGCGGTCCGTCAGGAGCAAAAAACGTTACATGTAGCGTTTTTTGCTCCCGACGGTCCGCCAAAGCACGACGCATCCGTCGCACGACGGATGCGACGTGTGGCAATCCATCGCAATGCGTCGTCAATACAAGTCTATGGGGAAAAAACGCATCCTGCAAGCACTTTTGCAGGATGCGTTTTTTCTGCAAAACGACGCATTGTGACGGATTGCAGAAAACGCTAGTGTGAAAGTACCCTAACACAACCACCGCCTTGTTACTGACACCTGTCCTACAATGAGAAGACCACTGCCAGCGAGTATATGTAGTATGAAGTGCCACCCTCCATGTGTTGGAAGATGTGCCTCAAGTCTGATTTAATATAATAAATATCGGGGATGGTGAGAGGACCTCTGTCCACCATGTCTTATTGGTTTGCTGGGCAGATGCTGTGACCTGGAGATAATTGATAGAACTTTTGCAGATCTCGTTACAGCAGTGCAACCACCTACTGCATTCCTGGAGAGTGTAACCTCTTCAACATGGCATTACATAACCTTTTAAGTGCTTCCGTATAGAATATATGGCACATTGGGTTTAGTAAGATACTTCCATACAAGCCACTTTTTTATTTTTTGTCCAAGGCACACAGAACTCTGGTTCTCATAAAATCTGCAATCCCAGAATTGTTAATACTCCACAAAGAACCACAGTCCGTAAATCCCATAAAATATACCTTTATTAAATATACAAAATTATAAAATTGAACAACGGATAAGATACATTGGGACAAATGGGGGCTAGTGAGAAAAACTGTACGGCAGTAAAATACAGGGCTACAGAGTACTCCCCACCATGTCAGCACAACATGTCACATAATATATACTCCAATGAGTGATGTAAACAAGTACACACAATAGAGCACTGATAGATAATACTGAGGCCAGGGACAGTATATTAACAATTTAGGTGCAAGTGCACATATGGCAAAGAGATTTCACTGCATGCCGGCCACATATCAGTATAGAATATAGGAAGGTGTATACCTGATGCTTGGCCTCAGTATTATCTATCAGTGCTCTATTGTGTGTACTTGTTTACATCACTCATTGGAGTATATATTATGTGACATGTTGTGCTGACATGGTGGGGAGTACTCTGTAGCCCTGTATTTTACTGCCGTACAGTTTTTCTCACTAGCCCCCATTTGTCCCAATGTATCTTATCCGTTGTTCAATTTTATAATTTTGTATATTTAATAAAGGTATATTTTATGGGATTTACGGACTGTGGTTCTTTGTGGAGTATTAGGATTTCTGTTTACAGTTGTCCCTTTAGTTTAGTCCAAATATACACACATGATATATTTCTTACAATATTGGTACTTGTTTACTTATAATCTGTGTGTATTATGTGTGTCACAACTTTATTATAATCCCAGAATTGGCAATAGCACCTATACATTATATTATAAAAGGGGAAAACTGTCACTAACTTTGTGGATAGAGGCACAATTACTTTTTAGTTCCCATAATGACAAATGCTGATAAATGTGTATATCATATAAGGCTCAGGATTCTTATTATATGAACTATTTTCTGTCTGTACCATTATTTTCCGATTTTTCTCTTGCAGCTGTTGAGAACATTTTTCTCATTTTTACTCTCCTTGTTTCAGGTTTGAGTGGGACAAACTTTTGGAGAATGTTCATTGTTTGATCATAAGTGTGACAAAAACTGACAAGCAGGAAGCTTATGTACTCAGGTAATGCGACTTCTTTCTGAACACTTTCATCTGTCACACTTAAAGGGAAGGTACCGCGTTTGTAGATCATTAGTAAATCAATGAAATGTAGCATAACATCCTGTTATAACCAAGTTTTGAATGCATTTGAAACATATTTCGTGTGTTATAGGAGTTTAAAGAAGGCAATGGGGGCTGACATCTATTTTTCACAGTAGCAGCACAACACTTTCAGTGTCATAATACGGCACCCCATGGACATAGGAGATAACAGACAGACTTAGGGTACCTTCACACTAAACGATATCGCTAGCGATCCGTGACGTTGCAGCGTCCTGGCTAGCGATATCGTTTAGTTTGACACGCAGCAGCGATCAGAATCCTGCTGTGATGTCGTTGGTCGGGGCTAGAAGGCCAGAACTTTATTTGGTCGCTGGCTCTCCCGCTGACATCGCTGAATCGGCGTGTGGCACCGATTCAGCGATGTCTTCGCTGGTAACCAGGGTAAACATCGGGTTACTAAGCGCAGGGCCGCGCTTAGTAACCCGATGTTTACCCTGGTTACCATCCTAAAAGTTAAAAAAACAAACGCTTCATACTTACCTTCCGCTGTCTGTCCTCCGGCGCTGTGCTTTCCTGCACTGACTGTGAGCACAGCGGCCGGAAAGCACAGCGGTGACGTCACCGCTGTGCTTTCCGGCTGGCCGGCGCTCACAGTCAGTACAGAGAAGCAGAGCGCCAGAGGACAGACAGCGGAAGGTAAGTATGAAGCATTTGTTTTTTTTACTTTTAGGATGGTAACCAGGGTAAACATCGGGTTACTAAGCGCGGCCCTGCGCTTAGTAACCCGATGTTTACCCTGGTTACTGGCATCGTTGGTCGCTGGAGAGCAGTCTGTGTGACATCTCTCCAGCGACCAAACAGCGACGCTGCAGCGATCCGGATCGTTGTCTGGATCGCTGCAGCGTCGTTTAGTGTGAAGGTGCCTTTAACCCCTTCAAGTCGCGGCCCTTTTACATTTTTGCGTTGTCGTTTTTCACTTCCCTCCTTCCCTGAGCCATAACTTTTTTATTTTTCCGTCAATATGGTCATGTGAGGGCTTATTTTTTGCGGGACAAGTTGTACTTTTGAACGACACCATTGGTTTTACCATGTCTTTTACTAGAAAACGGGAAAAAAATTCCAAGTGCGGTGAAATTGCAAAAAAAGTGCAATCCCACACTTGTTTTTTGTTTGGCTTTTTTGCTAGGTTCACTAACTGCTAAAACTAACCTGCCATTATGATTCTCTAGGTCATTACGAGTTCATAGACACCTAATATGTCTAGGTTATTTTTTATCTAAGTGGTGAAAAAAAATTCCAAACTTTGCTAAAAAAAAGTGCCATTTTCCGATACCCGTAGCGTCTCCATTTTTCGTGATCTGGGGTCGGGTGAGGGCTTATTTTTTGTGTGCCGAGCTGATGTTTTTAATGATACCATTTTTGCGCAGATACGTTCTTTTGATCGCCCGTTATTGCATTTTAATGCAATGTTGCGGTGACCAAAAAAACGTAATTCTGGCGTTTCGGATTTTTTTCTCGCTACGCCGTTTAGCAATCAAGTTAATGCTTTTCTTTAATTGATCGGGCGATTCTGAACACGGCGATACCAAATATGTGTATGTTTGATTTTTTTTTTTTATTGTTTTATTTAGGATGGGGCAAAAGGGGGTGATTTAAACTTTTATATTTTTTATATTTTTTTCATATTTTTAAGAACATTTTTTTTTTTACTTGTGCCATGCTTCAATAGCCTCCATGGGAGACTAGAAGCTGGCCATAGCCTGATCGGCTCTGCTACATAGCAGCGATCATCAGATCGCTGCTATGTAGCTGAAATGCAGGTGTGCTGTGAGCGCCGACCACAGGGGGGCGCTCACAGCAGGCCTGCATCAGTAACCATAGAGGTCTCAAGGACCTCTATGGTTACCTTCCTGATGCATCGCCGACCCCCGATCATGTGACGGGGGTCGGCGATGACGTCATATCCGGCCGCCCGGCCGGATGCGGTAGTTAAATGCCGCTGTCTGTGTTTGACAGCGGCATTTAACAGGTTAATAGCGGCGGGTGAATAGCGATTTCACCCGCCGCTATTGCGCGCACATGTCAGCTGTAGAAAACAGCTGACATGTCGCGACTTTGATGTGGGCTCACCGCCGGAGCCCACATCAAAGGGGGTGACACGGCATGCGCTGTACTAGTACGGCGCATGTCGTGAAGGGGTTAATAGAGCAGTCACTGCTGTAAACTGGGCACGCCTCTGTGGGCTGCACAATTCACAGTAGTGGGAGTGTCTGCTGTCATTTTCATGGAACCCTCGGATCTGCTAACTAAACATAAGCAGTACTGATTCCAGCAGAACAGGTCCTAGATTGAGGGCTGACAGTAGTAAAATGCAGTAGAAAAGCAATAGCGGAGACATTAAGGAGGAACAGTGTGCCATTAGCATTATGGGAACAGGAGCTGTCAGCTGCTGGTCAGGAGTTGTGATTCATCCCTCAGTAAGATAAGAAGGAACTGTGGGTCTGCAGTCAATGGCCAGGCATTGTGGAGGGGGGTGAGAGAGACAGTAACTGCTGGTGATAGCATATCACAGAGCAGTCACCCACAAAATGGCACTGCCCTGTGATGCTACTCTTCATTCTGCCCCAGGGATACTAGACCACCCAAAGACCACATTAGAAATGTTTGAAGACATTGCTTTAATATATTTTATTTACTATTTTAAGCTTAATTTCACAAAAAACAAACTACAAGAGAACCGGTGGCATCTTCCCTTTAACAGTATACTTTTTATATAGCCAGTTTGTTGCTGCATTGTTCTCCCAGAGGTCAGCTGTGATTGCCAGATGTCTTAGGCATCAGATCACTAAAAGCCAAGCGCAGCACCCACTGAAATCACTTTATCTGATGCCACTGGTCTGGTGGTTCCTCTTCAGTCCTATGCCCCGATAGACTACAAAATATACAACTACCGGTAATCTAAAACATACACCATACTCTAAAATTGTTCATATTACAAACCCCATTTACAGAAAAAGGTTAAGTTGTAATTGTAACATACAGATCCTCTGTGTGAATCTTCTCTTCACTGTTACACTTCCCTATCACTGCTGAATGGTCTCCAGAAGTAGCATGTCCCCCATGGAAATGACCATTTTTGGCTAGGTCAGTGTCCTATAATAGCCTGTGGCTCAAATATTATTTTTGGAAGGGTGTGATTTCCAGCATGTTGCAACTTAGTTTTGCAACAGTTGAGCCTAGTATATGAAACTAGTATCCCAAAATAGTTAGTTTGTGGCTTTTTAATTCATATGGTGATATATTCTCACAATGTGGGCACAGAATGACATTGCCCATTCAATGACCTATATTCTGTGTGATCTTGCCCTCTAAACAAAAGCAAATGGTGTTAATACACCATAAATAAAGTTTTAGGCAAGAGCTACACTACCGACGTGTTGTGTGACCCTGAAATCACAGGGACACACTGTAACATTCGATGTAATGATTTCCAATGGTGGTGTGTTGTTTCTCAATGTGTTGCATTGTCACTTGCAAGTCGCACATGAGACGCTTGCCACAGACTTTAGTGCAAGTCACACGTGACATGCGATTTGCCAGCAACTCATCTGAAACTTGGCCGTTTAACTTACAGCAAAATCAAAGCTCTAGAATAGTCAGTTTCAGACATGTTCTTGGTCACACAGCTTTGTATATCTCAAGCCTAAACACTCCCTTTTATACGGTCATTCCCATTTCAGCCAGTCATGGTTTAGATGCATCTCTGTTCTTGCTTATAGGAGGGTGGGAGCAGTTTGTGTCTCTATAGCTGTGTAAAGCCTACATGGCTTTTATCGAAGTGGTCTAATATCTCCTAAGATTAGATATTTCAGCTAATGTGACCATTCCTTCCTAATTGTCTGTTTTATTTTCAGTGAGAGTAGCATGTTTGTCTCCAAGAGACGTTTCATTTTGAAGACATGTGGTACCACCCTCTTACTGCAAGCACTGGTTCCCCTGTTGGAGCTCGCTAGGGAGTACTGTGGGTTTGATGACATCCAGGTAAGCATGACCGCCATTAGAACAAAGCCTCAGGTAAATCTCGTACTATTTTGTAAAGTTGTGATTGTGGGACAACACCTGTATCATATACCCACAGGATAGGAGATATGTTTTACATGGTGGGGCTCCCACGTATGGGATCCTTGCAGATCATGAGAATGGGAGTCCCAAATACCCCATTTGAATGAAACGGACAGGGCATATGCTCAGTCTTTGCGCCTGACAGCAATAACTAAGCACTGTACTTCACATGCTCGACCACTGCAATGAGTTACTTAGACTTTGAAATAAAAATTCTAAAGTTCACTTTCCACTAATGAGATTGGAAAACTCCTTTTTAAAAGCATAAACTACAGACGCTATAGCCTTTAGGAACCCTCCCACAAAGGTGTATAAATAGATTTTTACCTACAAAAATTCATTTTAAAGCCAAATTTCTTGCACATGCAGGGTGTAACAGACACCCACAAAATCTTTTCAACCAAACAAAAGTGACATTTCCACCAAGTGAAGACATTTAAGAATTAAAGGGAACCTGTCACCCCAAAAATCGAAGATGCGCTGCGGCCATCGGCATCGGGGGCTTATCTACAGCATTCTGTAATGCTGTAGATAAGCCCCGATGTAACCTGAAAGATGAGAAAAAAAGGTTATATTATACTCACCCAGGGGCATCCCGCTGCGGTCCGGTACGATGGGTGTCGCGGTCCAGTCTGGGGCTTCCTATCTTCTTACAATGACGTCCTCTTCTTGTCTTCATGCCGCATCTCCAGCGCAGGTGTATTTTGCCCTGTTGAGGGCAGAGCAAAGTACTGCAGTGCACAGGTGCCGGGCGTCTCTGACCTTTCCCGGCGCCTGCGCAAGGCAGTACTTTGCTCTGCCTTCAACAGGGCGAAGTACGCCTGCACTGGAGCTGCGGCATGAAAACAAGAAGAGGATGTCATCGTAAGAAGATAGGAAGGACCGGATTGCGACGCCCATCGTACCGGACCGCAGCGGGACCACCCCTGGGTGAGTATAATCTAACCTGTTTTTCTTTCTGGTTACATCGGGGGCTTTTCTACAGCATTACAGAATGCCGGTGGCCGCAGCTCATCTTTGATTTTTGGGGTGTCAGGTTCCCTTTGTTGTCCGCTACTTGGACATCTTCTTGTCATGGCCCTTGCTTGGTTCCCAATAATAAAGCCTATACTCGCCACCCCTGCTGGCGCCGTTCCCATGGTGTCAGCACTCCGTCTCCTGGGGCTCCCATGCTATTGTTGTGACGCCGGCGTCACTGACTCCGCGCCCTGTCGTATTGAGCAAGAAGAGGAAGTCGGAGATCAGCTGCAGGCTGGACTTCCTCTTCATGTTTGAGTGGTCTGAAGTCGGGAACAGTGACACCGTTGCTGACTAGATGCTGGCATCACATGTCACAACACCGCATGAGAGCCTCAAAACTGCGAGTGCCAACACCATGGCAGCGGCACAATGGGGAGTACAGGCTTTATTATTTTATGGGGGCCAAACATTTTGACCAAGAAGGGTTTGTCCTAGTAGTGGGCAACCACTTTAAGCTTGTTGGACCATGTCTCGGCTACTCTACAATTGAATGTTGGGCTTGGCTGAATAGAGTGGAGAAAGCCTATCTTTGCAGTGAGCAAAAGGGTTGGGGGAATAGTAAAGTTACTGACCCTTCATCTTTCCAGATTTTCATTAGAACAGTGATATTATGGCCCTGTGTAGATCTAATGGGCCTCATTTATCAGAATTGTGTAACTGAAAAAATGTCTATTCATATGAGAGACCTTCTTTTTTATTTTTTCTCCTCCCCCCACTTATTACAGAACTTCTTTTATTCACGAAAAAATTTTATGAAACCAGACCATCAGGAATACCCACATAGAAATTTCCAGGAAGAAGTTGAATTCCTAAATGAAATTTTTCCAAGTATGTGGATTATTCAACAAAAATGCATTTTTCATATATATGTTTGATCCTTTTTTTTTTTTTTTTATCTCTCCAGAATATGCGCCACTTGTTTGAATAACAATTTATATGACGTCACACAATTTCCCCCCATTAATAAATGTGACATTGCTTAGCATAGGGGTCAGCAATCTTTGGTAAAATTACAACTCCCAGCATATCCTGATAGCTGATGACCTGTCCGGAGCTGTAGTTTCACAACACTGTGAGAAAATTTGCTGACCCCTGCCATTTCATTCATTGTAATTTACTTACGATATGAGGTATGAACAGAAATGCTACAGGAGCAAAAATTGGCATCACTAAACCAAGTCTTCATGTAGAACCTTGAGTACTCTGTTCCCCAGCACGATTGCCTCTCCAGGTTGTCATATCTGACCAGTGTGCGGGAGGATAGCCATGTTTTGCAAACATGCGCTTCATGACCACACTGTCACAAACTTGTGCGGTAGGGTACAAGAGTTTTGTTTGGATTCTGGTGAACTAGTGTTACTAGAGAACCTGTAAATTCCCTAATAAAAATGGTGACTGTCTGCTAGAACAGATTACGAACTCAATGTATTCAATATGTTGAGTATCTTTGATGCATTCAGTTTTGATGTGGAGTTGAGAGCAGATTCAGCATATGGTGCTGTTTGTTTTGTTTTTTTTCTGTTTGATTTTTTCCCTAATGGAAAATGCACTTAACTCAATAGGAGGCGGATATGTAATACCCTGCCACAGCCACGAAGACAAATAAGTAGAAGAAAAAAGGACATGCAAAGACAGGGATCACCATAAGTATAACAAGTACTTAATAACTTACAAGCCATAGCAACATTTTAAAAACACTTAAAAAGGCACAAATGCCATAGCAATATACCAGACCACAGCCCTATAGGGTTAATCCATCTGTCTGGAGTGGTATACAGAGAGCCAATAAAATATACATTACGGTATGAGTACATGTTGTAAAAAAAAAAGTAAGTACTAAGCAATCTGAAATCTATAGCTAAGATAGTTTTTTTGGTTGTGCCATTATCCTACATTGCTTATTGGCTGTAAACCACTTGTCCTTCTTGAACGTTTGGCTTGTGGTTCATGTATTTATACTCTTTTCTAGTGACCCCTCTCAAATTTGTGTAGGTTTTCTTGGATATAGATTTCAGGTGGATTAGTACTTGCCTTTTTTAAAATATGTACTCATACTGTAGTGTATATTTCATTGGCTCTCTGTATACTACTTTGGATGGATAAGATTTCAACCCTATAGGGTTATGGTCTGGTATATTGTTATGGCATTTGTGCCTTTTTAAGTGTTTTTTAAAATGTGTGATGGCTTGTGGGTTAATAAATATTTATGACTTATGGTGATCCCTGTCTATGCTTGTCCTTATTTCTTCTACTTGATCTATTTGGCATGTGATGGGTGGATCCCAATTATATTTATGGTGGTGCCCTCTGTTTTTTCACTATGAGAAGTCTGAGCAGCTCCACAATCAAGCTGTTCCGGCCGCCAACAGCACTGGTGATCAACAGGGGTGCCGGGTGTCTGATCCCAACCGATCAGACATCGATAACCTATCCTACGGCTAGGTAGTCAATGAAAAAGTAGTGGACAACCTCTTTAAGGGATTGTTAATTTGTTCAACTCCTAAAGACATTCCACAGTCGGAGATGCAGTTAAGTGGCATACTAATTTCTGGTATAGGTGTCATTTCATGTGAACTTGTAGCCAAATGTCCGTGCCTCCCTCCTCATCTCCTTAGAACTTTATGCCATCTCCTTTTATACCATCTCCTATCTCAGAAATGTAAAAACCTGTATTGCAGATTTTACCTGTGAACTGAGAATGAATAGTCTGTCCAGGAGCAGAAAGAAGCAGATTTTTGTGTAATACATCTAGTTTTCATGTATACTATTGATTTCTGAAAAAACAGCCCCAATTCTGGATCTTCTGCTCTGCAATTGTCCAATACTTCCCCCTTAAATTTGGAAATGGCCTGTGCCTTGCTTCTTTCTCCGATTTCTGGAGCAGGTTTATCAGTACTAATTCTTACACAGTGCAAACTAGATAACCTCAAAATACAAAAGTCATGAAAGTATTTGACACATTTAGCTTGACAAATGGGTCCCAGTGTTGCTTAAAAATGGTTTTGTCAGATTCATATTTTAGTCTTCAAAACTACTTATCACAGGGAGAAGAGTATGTTTCACAAAAAGCAAACCTCCACAGAAATGAATATGCATGATAAACTGTCTATATTGATAGCGCCTGCATAACTGCTGTGAGCCAGATCTCATGGCTTTACACTATGCCACCTGGAAGTACGGGAGCACAGGGGGCTATGACAACCCTCTACAGAGGAATTTCGGACGCCTGTGAGGAGTTGGGTCCTTTTCTATAACTACAATGTATGTTATAAAATTAGTGAATTATTTATTTTTAGCTACTATGCATACCCTTAACCTCATCTTGGGTTCTCTTTAATGCCTTGAATTTAAAGCTTGTTAACAAAGCATTAGAGGGAAGTGCAATATGTGAAATTGTCATTTTTCTCTTTTCAGATGGTGCAGCTTATTGCATGGGGCGCATGAATTCTGACTGCTGGTAAGTATGTAACCTCGTAATTCCCAACACTGACAGTTCTCACCAATCCTGCTGTGACCTCCACTGACAAAGGGCATGGCTCTGAGATGTCCTATCAGAATGGAGTGGCCGTGTATGCGTGCTAACACTCCATTCATTCAGACACTGCTGGCGAAAGCTCAGCCATGTACTCAACTGACAGTCCAAGCAATCGGGTCTAAAAAATTTTAAATTATTACTGTGCATAAATGAACAATGACCATTATTATCAGTTTGCCCCATACCATCACAATTATTTTACAATGCTTTGTGTGTTTGTAGGTACTTGTATACTCTGGATGTCCCAGATGGGTTTGTCATCAACCAGCCAGATCAGACACTGGAAATTTTAATGAGTGAGCTTAACCCTGAGATCATGGACCAGTTCTACATGAAAGATGGTGTTACTGCAAATGATGTCACTCGTGTAAGTTACATTATTTACGATGTAATGGTATTGACCCTAACCCCCATCAGCTCATTGTGAACTGGTGTCAAACGTCCTTTTAGCTGCCAATAAATTGGCAAGAGCGCCATATAATGAGGGATAGAAGTAAAATTAAATGCTATATTGGTTTTGTGATTTTCTGAGTCAAAGGCAAACAGGAGTTTCTAGAAAAGACAGCAAGAGTGCTGCTTAACCGGCACACAACTAAGTGGTTATGGGGATGTCTGGTGAAACTAAGTCCACGTGCACACGTTGCGGATTACTCTGCGGATTTTTCCGGACTGATTTTGGTAGATCCGCAGGTAACCCGAACTGCGGAATTACCGCAGATTTACCGCCATTTTTTTGGGTGGATTCCACCTGCTGATTCCTATTATGGAGCAGGTGTAAACCGCTGCGGAATCCGCACAAAGAATTGACATGCTGCGGAATAAACAACGCTACGTTTACGTGTGTTTTTTTCCGCAGCATGTGCACTGCGGATTTTGTTTTCCATACATTTACATGGTACTGTGAACTCAAAGAAAACTGCTGCGGATCCGCAGCAAAATCCGCAGCGTGTGCACATACCCTAAGGCTGTGTGCACACTATGCGGAATTGGTGCGGATCCGCAGCGGATTTTTCCGCGCAGAAGCACTGCAGTTCCGCACAGTGATTTACAGTGCAGTGCAGCCAGTGCAGGAGGAGTGCAGAGAAGCACAGCGCCGGGGACAGACAGCGGTAGGTAAGTATGTAGTGTTTTTTTTTTTTTTACTTTTACGCTAGTAACCAGGGTAAACATCGGGTTACTAAGCGCGGCCCTGCGCTTAGTTACCCGATGTTTACCCTGGTTACCCGGGGACTTCAGGATCGTTGGTCGCTGGAGAGCTGTCTGTGTGACAGCTCTCCAGGGACCAAACAGCGACGCTGCAGCGATCAACATCGTTGTCGGTATCGATGCAGCGTCGCTTAGTGTGACGGTACCTTTATTGTGCTGCTGTGTTATCACCTGGTGATAACTTGTAAATAAGTGGACCCCTTACTAATCCGCTGAAAGGGCCACTTATATCTGCATTAGAATGGCACACCAGTGCACATGCTGGACTGCTACTCCATTCATTCCCTATAGGGCTGCTGGAAAAAGCCTAAAGGTACCATCACACTCAGCGACACTGCAGCGATATAGACAACGAGCCGATCGCTGCAGCGTCGCTGTTTAGGTCGCTAGGAGACGTCAAACACAGCAACTCCAGAACGATGCAGGAGCGATCCAGTGACGTAACGGCGACTCACTTATCGTTCTCGCTGGTTGTTCGCTCCATGTAAAACGTTGCTGGCGTCGTTGCTTTTGATGTTAAACATGACGAATCACGCCGACCTGGCAACGAAATAAAGTTCTGGCCTTCTAGCTCCGACCAGCGATGGCACAGCGGAATCCAGATCGCTGCTGCGTGTCAAACACAATGAGATCGCTATCCAGGACGCTGCAACGTCACGGATCACTGTAGTTCTCGTTGCAAAGTTGCTGAGTGTGAAGGTACCTTAATGAATGGAGCAGTGGTAAGGCATGTATACTGCCACTCCATTCTATTAGATTCCTCATTCTGCCGATCAATGGTGCTCCCAGCAATTAAAGCCCACTGATCAGTATGCAATCACATATTTGGTGGCATCATAGTTTCACTGGATGACCCCTTTTATTGTCATTGGTCTTTGTAATATTAGTTTGTATGCGGTCACTGGTGGTGTATATTTACTCTGTGTGATTAAATTCTATGATTTTAACAAACGCGCAATGTGATTTTGTAAATATTATAGCAGAAAACGCACTGTGAGCCAGACGTGCGATTACACCCTTATTGATACCTGTAGGAATGATCATGTTGTAATATTCTGACTGCAATGCATATGGAACTCTTTACATCTGATTTACTGTACTTGTTTTTTCCTTTCTTTTAGATGAGTGGAATTCGTGACCTGATACCAGGTTCTGTCATTGATGCTACAATGTTCAGTCCTTGTGGTTACTCAATGAATGGGATGAAATCAGATGTAAGTATCAGTCATTTACCAACAGTTTGATTTATTTCCTACTTGAAAACAGTAGTGCCTAATTTTATTTTTTCATCTTAGGGAACTTACTGGACCATTCACATCACTCCAGAGCCAGAATTTTCCTATGTTAGCTTTGAAACTAATGTATCACAAACTACTTATGAAGACCTCATTAGTAAAGTTGTAGATGTTTTTAAGCCGAGGAAATTTGTGACCACCCTTTTTGTTAATCAGGTAAAGAACTTTTTCCTGGGAAGTGGGAGGGGGGGGGTTTATTTCAGCTGCTCTGAGCTGCATTCTCCCAGTAATAGGTAGAGAGATATATATATACACACACACACACACACACACACACACACACACACACACACACGTGAGCGTTTCTAACAAACTTTCTATTCTTTTGTCGTTAGAGTTCCAAATGTCGCACAGCATTCACTTGTGCTCAGAAGATTGAAGGCTTCAAGCAACTTGATCGCCAGTTCGCTCAGTTCAACGATTACAATTTTGTTTTCACCAGTTTTGCAAAGATCCAAGCGCAGCAGAGTTGATTAGAAAAAATGAGAAAAAAACGCAAAAAGAAATCGAATGAAAGAGGTGGTGGGTGCTTGCTAGCTAATGTCGCCAGGGCCAATGGTTTCCACTACCATCACCTTCTAGTTACAGGAAGCCCTGAATATAATCCTAGTATGAGTTTGAATTATATCCATTATTATATCAAGGAGTTAGATAACTTGCATGAATGCTCTCTCCTGTGTGTAGATACTCAATGCCACTCTTGCTGTGAAATTGAAGTGCATGTAGAAAAGTTAAACACATACTGTGCTAGATTCTATAATTCTTGTAAAAATGCACCTAGGTCAACCCACAGCATAGTTTTTCTACAGGTGTCACCAAAAATTCCACACAGACAAGGTTTTCGTCCACACTAGCTCATGTTTGTAGGATCAATACCATATTTTGTGAATTACAGGATCACGTGTGTCGATTCATCACTGGACCATATTTTCTGGCTCTATGGAAGTTGTTTTTCACAAATAAAATTTATATTGTGCATAGTTTAGTTTCCAGTTATGTCGATGATTGACATTTACTCTTTTTTTTTTTTTTTATTCTGTAATTTGGGACCTTTTTTAAAACACGTTCTGTTAAGGCAAATGTTATCAATAACCTTTCCCTTAGGCGGCAAGCCAAGTTAGTACAGGATAAGGCCGTGTAAAACATGTCCATGGATATTTATTTCACCACTATCTGGTGCTCACTTGCATCAACATTTGTATTTTATTCATGCAAAAATTAGGTTTGTAAGTGCACGGATTAGGCTTATCAGTTAGCTTGCAGTTCTCAGGTCCTCTTTACTCTTCTCTGCTAGCGCTGCTTTCCTCGTCTTGACGGTGAAGACCGAGGCTCTACTGCAAAATGTCACCTTTGCTGTCGATCAAGAAGGGGGCGGCACTGGTAGGGAAAAAGGTGAAGATGACCCGTTACTGACGGGTTCCTTTTGCATTTTCATATTCATAAGCTTATTTGATTTGTACTGTATATTTGCATTGGTTGCAGGTGACTTGAAGCCATGAAGTCGGAGCATACTGCCATTTCTTTACCAATATTGACCTAGATCTTTCTCTGTAAATCGCAGTAACTGCCAATTTGCATTGTGCGTTAACAATATGTTCCAAACCTGCCAGATCTCCCACCAGGCGTAATACTTAGCTCTTCATGGAGCATCCCTGTGACACTCTGCATGTGACTACTCTTCTGTATATAACAGTGCGGTGACTACCTGCTCTTCCTGTGTAAATGTGTAGTGCTGGTTCTTTACTATATCTCAGTTACAACATGGAGAGTTGGTGAGAATATGGGAATTACTGATGGTCAATCGTGGTGTACTGGGCAGACGTTCAGAAATGTGGAGCTGTAAAATACCAATTGTTTCCATTTCTGTGTCTGTGTACCATCCTTTCTGGATATGTTGCATCATTGTACCCTACATATTTATATACATTACTTTTATAGTGTGAAACTATGCATGGTTTGAAATCAATGCATTGGAGACATTCATGTTCTTTAGAGCTTAATTACCATTGTGCAGAATTGGCAAGATGACTGTTGATCCTCGGCATCTGATGACAAATTGCAGCCTCAATTTTTGGCCAGAATTATTGGAGCTCTTCCATGAAATTTGGCTTATGCGACCTGCTCTGTTTTACAGATCTCGTGATGTCTACTACTAGTCTATGGGGAAAGCATGTGCTGTCATAATACACATATGAGCAGTTATTGGGTTATATTCAGGTGTTCTGACACATCGAGGGAGGAACTTGAATTTTTTTCCATTATTTTTGTATACTTTAGATATAGTGGATAGGGTTTGGCCCAAATGTCATTTTTAAATATGATCGAAAACTACCAAAAATACAGTACTAAAATTTCTCCTTTTGTATGAAAAAATCTAGGCTGCATAGCCACTACACTATTGGCTTGTGAGGAGGCATCAGAAGGGCGGGAGTGTTTCTGAAAAAAGGCAAAGCAGCAAATGAAATGGTATTTTGTTAAATTACAGAAACTGAGAAAATGTGTCAACAGGCGCTGAGGAGCAACTTTCAGAAGATTATAGGTCAGGCAGCAAATCCAGCTTTATACATCTGTAAATGTGAAGCTTCACGCAAGAAGTCAATAGTGAATAGTGTTTGAGCGCCTGTTCCTACAATTGGTGAGAACCAATCCACGAAACAATGGCCGTTCACTCATGTTTTTAATATAATCTGACCTGTGAAAGTGTCTGTCCAGGCTTCAGTTTTTATATTAAGCGTGGCTCGATGGGGAGGGGTATTTGGCATATTGAGGGGCCATATTTGAATGTGATTTGGGAAAAACAGGTTATGTTGGTCAATTGTAGGCTAATTATGTCTAAATTATACCTATAAAATACCTTACAATAAGTACATAGTAATATATATGGATGACCTGTTTAAAAACGTTGGGAGAGTTAATTGCATTTTTAGGTTCTCTAGTTCATTGAGATGAGAAAAAAAGTGGCTTCCTATTTTTCTCTACACTGTTAGATTTTGCTTAATTGAACTGTACTGAAAATATCTGTACCTCAGACCTAAATGCTTCAATAAATATGCATAAATCATGACTTGTCTTGTGTGATCTATTGTTAAATCTTGTAAGTCTGGTACATAAGATGTGGCATAAGGCTCTGCTTACATCTCTGGTTGACATTTGTATGTAGTAGATTCAGTATTAAGAGAAACTGAATCTATTACAAATGGTGCAAAAACGGATGTTCACTTTGATTTCCTTTATACATCTGTTTTTACTAAAGGTCTCTGATTATAGTGTCCTGGGCATGTGCAGTGCTAAAATAAAAAAAAAAAATTCCCAAATAACATGGCATGACCATCCGTTATCTGTTTACCATAGATTTCAATATTTAACCCCTTAGCCCCCTCAAGCCTAGTTTCACCTTCCTAGCGAGTAGTGATGAGCGAATATACTCGTTACTTGAGATTTCTCGAGCATGCTCGGGGGTCCTCCGAGTATTTTTTTAGTGCTCGGAGTTTTAATTTTTCTTGCCGCAGTTGAATGATTTACATCTGTTAGCCAGCATAAGTACATGTGGGGGTTGCCTGGTTGCTAGGGAATCCGCACATGTACTTATGCTGGCTAACAAATGTAAATCATTCAACTGTGGCAAGAAAAACTAAAACTCCGAGCACTAAAAAATACTCGGAGGACCCCCAAACATGCTCAAGAAATAACGAGTATATTCGCTCATCGCTACTAACGAGGTCACATTTTTTGATTCTGACCAGTGTCACTTTGTGGTAATAACACTGGAATGTTTCAATATATCATATCCCATTTATTCTGAGATTTAAAATGTCCCTTTTTTCCACAACCCCCCCTCTCTCACACACACACACACACACCATATTGTTTGTGAACCCCCCGGGAAATGTACAATGCAGAGGCACCCCCCAACTGCATGGGTTCCTCCACTTTCTTCTGTACAGGTTCACCGCTAGACTGCTCCCCTGGCAAAAAGGCAATACTCCGAAAAAGAGGCTCCAGAGAAGGTGGTCTTACCCACCTATCCCGAAGGCGTATGTCAACACGTATAGCCAACGTCATAGCAGAATCCAAAGAATCAGGGGTTTCATATACCACCAAAGCATCCTCCAACCTTTCAGTGAGACCCTGAAGAAACTGGCTTCTGAGAGCCAAGTCATTCAACTTAGGATCTCCCTGTAGTAGAGAGATCACAATACCAACTCGTTCTTCATTTCTGCAGGAGTGAGATCGAAGTTTGAAATAAAGTTTACAAGCTTCCGAAAATACAAAAATATGTCACTTCCTCCGGAAAACCTTTCTGGGAGGGCAACCTCGGGTTCAGGTTGGACCGGTCGACCTGCAGAGACCACAATATCAGCGACCTGCAGCCACTGTCACTGCTGCTGAACCTCATATCAGAGGTCATTCACCTTCAGGACAGATAGTGTAGCTGCGCTGTCACCCTGCAACTGGATCCATACCAAGGGAGAAAAGGAAAAAAGAACACACCCGAAAAAAAAACATACACACAAATAAAGCCACGTGTCAATTTTTTTTCCCTTTAAATATGCACGGCCGGTGATAATGTCAAGCACAGTGTGGGAAGACTAAGTGCAACACGAAAGGAGGCGGGGAAGGGAGCCCAACACTAGGGAAGGGGGAGTAAAGACCCCTAGGCAGATGTAAATTCACCCTGTCTTTCCTAAAGTGCTTATATATCGCTGAGAAGGAACCTATTTCCTGCCTGACCCTGGCAATAAGCCCTGCTTACAGGGAAGGAAGGGATTGGCACTAGTTAATCCCCACTACAACTAAGGACAGCTGGGATAGACAAACAAGGGGAACACTTATCTTGAATTGACTCAGAGAGGTAACAAAATGTCCTCCAACAACACCAAAGAGGAATATAGCCGACTGCTATAGCTCCAAACTTGAGCAGGGGAAACTAGAAATATCACCGGCGCTTCCCAGAAGCAGACTGAAAGTCTATAAACACTCAGTCCAGGTGTGTCAATTAGAGCTGGGGGAGGTTGCCACTGGGTCCTAGAGTCACAAGGACTATAAAGGTGTCTCCAAAAGCCAGCTGCAGAGACCTTCTGCAGCCAGATGCTAAACGACTGTCTGCAGCCTCTGACACACTCGTGACACCTGTACAGTAAATACTGTAAAGAGAATAGAAAATCTAAATCCCTGAAATGTTTCATTATAACCTCTCCTACCTAGAAAATAAAAAAGTATTGAAAAATCATCAGCCCGATGCACAAAACAAAAGAATCTGTCTCACAGCCGCATCAAATGTGAAATTAAAAAAGTATGATTCTCAGAACATGGTGACACATTTTTTTTTAGGTTTTTTTTTTAACAAATTTCTGGATTTTTTTCACAGAAAAAAAACTATTCTATGCAAGTTTGGTAGAGGAACATGTGAGCCAATAAAAGTGTAAAGTTGAGTTACTAATCAAATCTTTTGGGACTGTGATCATCAGAAAACTGCCTTACTGCTAGGTGTGTGAATCATGTAGAGAACTTGAGAACGATATTATGGATCGAGTGTCTCTTCTCAGAAGTCACAAATAATTCACCAGGCTAATTTTAAACATGGAACCGGAGCTCTTCTAGTAATGACATGCAGAGTCTGCTGGAGTCTGCGTATATATGGTTGTCGTAAAGGTGAAATATTGGCGATTAGAATGAGTCAGCAATGTGAAATATACTATGTATAGCACATTTAGTAAAAATGCAATAGAATGAGGAATTTTATTTCCTCATTGACAGTGGTGCTTGAAAGTTTGGGAACCTTTCACTATTTTCCATATTCTGCATAAATTTGACCTAAAACTACATTAGATTTTCCCACAAGTCCAAATTAAACAAATGAGCCAAAAAATATCAGACTTTAGGTAAATGATCTAATATCACATGTCTGAGTGTGAACTTTTAGGATTAGTAGATAATATGAAGCCGAAATTAGAGTCTGATGTTTTTAAGCAATGTGATGACGATCATGTGTGAGTTGGCAACCTGTTTTATTTCAACAGAGATTCTTCAAATTCTAATCTTCACAACAAGTTTGAAGAAGTAGGTCATGTAAAAAATAAAGGAGATTTCTGAGGTCCTCAAAAGAGGAGTTGTTGATGCTCATTAACTTGGAAAAAGTTACAAAACCATCTCTAAAGAGTTTGGTCTCCACCAATCCAATTAGACCGGAGTCACACTACCGTATAATACGGACGAGTGCTAAGCAATAAAAAAAAAAAATCGCATAGCACTCGGACCAATGTTAATTTATGGGGTAGTTCCTATCATCCGTTGTTTTCTCGGCCGTATTATACGAGCAAGAGAAATCGCAGCATGCTGCGATTTGCACAGTATATCGGCCGAGAATCACCGAGGAAAGTCTATGGGTGCGAGAAAAACTCGCACACCACACAGACCATCAGTGTGACGCACCGGTGTCCTTTAGAAAAGCTGGCAATTCAGTGCAGAGTACAGTAAAATCACACTGACAGATTAGAATAGAATAGACAACATAAATGACTACACACAGAATAGGTATATGTATATATATATATATATATATATATATATATATATACACACACTGCTCAAAAAAATAAAGAGAACACTAAATTACCACATCCTAGATATCACTGAATTAAATATTTCACTTGCAAATCTTTATTCATTACATATTGGAATGTGTTGAGAACAATAACACATAAAAATGATCAATGTAAATCAAAATGAATATCCCATGGAGGTCTGTATTTAGAATGATACTCAAAATCAATGTGGAAAATCAAATTAAAGGCTGATCCAACTTCAGTGGAAATGCCTCAAGACAAGGAAATGATGTTCAGTTGTGTGTGTGTGTTGCCTCCATGTGCCTGTATGACCTCTCTACAACGCCTGGGCATGCTTCTGATGAGGCGGAGGATGGTCTCCTGAGGGATCTCCTCCCAGACCTGGACTAAAGCATCTGCCAACTCCTGGACCGTCTGTGGTGCAACGTGACATTGGAGAATGGTGCGAGGCATGATGTCCCAGATGTGTTCAATCAGATTCAAGTCTGGGGAATAGGTGGGTCAGTCCATAGCTTCAATGCCTTCATCTTGCAGGAACTGCTGACACACTCCAGCCACATGAGGTCTGGCATTGTCCTGAATTAGGAGGAACCCAGGGCCAACCGCACCAGCATATGGTGTCATAAGGGATTTGAGGATCTCATCTCGGTACCTAATGGCAGTCAGTCTACCTCTGGCGAGCACATGGAGGGATGTGCGGCCCTCCAAAGAAATGCTACCCCACACCATTACTGACCCACTGCCAAACCGGTCATGCTGAAGGATGTTGCAGGCAGCAGATCACTCTCCACGGCGTCTCCAGACTCTGTCACATGTGCTCAGTGTGAACCTGCTTTCATCTGAGAAGAGCACAGGGCGCCAGTGGGAATTTGATAATCCTGGTGTTCTGTGGCAAATATCGTCCTGCACGGTGTTGAGCTGTGAGCACAACCCCCATCTGTGGACGTCGGGCACTCAGACCATCCTCACGGAGTCGGTTTCTACCCGTTTGTGCAGACACATGCACATTTGTGGCCTGCTGGAGGTCATTTTGCAGGGCTCTGGCAGTGCTCCTGTTCCTCATTGCACAAAGGCTGAGGTAGTGGTCCTGCTGCTGGGTTGTTGCCCTCCTACGGCCCCCTCCACGACTCCTCGTGTACTGGCCTGTCTCCTGGTAGCGCCTCCAGCCTCTGGACACTACGCTGACAGACACAGCAAACCTTGCCACAGCTCGCATTAATGTGCTGTCCTGGATAAGCTGCACTACCTGAACTACTCGTGTGGGTTGTAGAGTCCGTCTCAGGCTACCACGAGTGTGAAAGCACAACCAACATTCAAAAGTGACCAAAACATCATCCAGAAAGCATTGGTACTGAGATATGGTCTGTGGTCCCACCTGCAAAACCACTCCTTTATTGAGTGTGTCTTGATAATTGCCAATAATTTCCATCTGTTGTCTATTCCACTTGCACAACAGCATGTGAAATTGATTGTCCATCAGTGTTGCTTCCTAAGTGGACAGTTTGATTTCACACAAGTTTGATTTACTTGGAGCTATATTCTGTTGTTTAAGTGCTCCCTTTATTTTTTTGAGCATTGTATATGTCAGTGAGACACACACACATATTCCATACAGAGCTAGATAGCTTAAAAGCCGGTAATTCAATTGCTGGCTTTTGCTATCTCCTTATCACACCCGACATGATATGAGACATGGTTTACATACAGTAAACCATTACATATCTATAATATAAGGCTGGGAGCGTCACTCTGTCCGAAGCCTTTATAGACTGCGCAAGCGCAAGCGCCGGTGCAGTCTGGACCCCACAGAGTGACGCTCCCAGGAGATCGCGGTATGCGTAAACACTGAACGCACACCGCGATCACCAACGGAGAGGCAGGGACGCGCTAGGAGGGTAAGTATAAGCTATATTCACCTGTCCCGTTCCAGCGCTGCATGCGGCTCCGTGTTCCGGGTCCTCTGCCTGTGACGTTCACAGTTCAGAGGGCGCGATGACGCGCTTAATGCGCGCTGCCCTCTGACTGAACAGTCACAGCCAGAGGACCCAGAAGAAGCGGTACACAGCGCTGGATCAGGGTCAGGTGAATATAGCAAGTGTCGGGGGCCTGAGCTAGCGGCGACTCCGGCACCTGACCCCCACAGCGCACCGGTGTCCCCGCCTGCTCAGGCCCCCCCAGCACTCGGCGCCCAGCGACGATAGGTGAGTATGTTATTTTTTTTTTTATATATCGCAGCAGCATACGAGGCATATACTATGGAGCATCTTATGGGGCCATCAACATTTATGGAGCAGTGTACGGGGCATATACTATGGAGCATCTTATGGGGGCCATAAACCTTTATGGAGCAGTGTACGGAGCATATACTATGGAGCATCTTATGGGGGCCATCAACCATAATGGAGCAGTGTACGGGACATATACTATGGAGCACCTCATGGGGGCCATAAACCTTTATGGAGTAGTGTATGGGGCATATGGATGGGAGCAGCAAATTACAGAACGGTGGCGCAGGATGGGAGCAGCACATGACAGAACGGGGCGCAGGATGGGAGCAGCACATGACAGAACGGGGGTGCAGGATGGCAGCAGCACATGACAGAACGGGCGCAGGATGGGAGCAGCACATGTCAGAATGGAGGCGCAGGATGGGTGCAGCACATGTCAGAATGGGGGCGCAGGATGGGAGCAGCGCATGTCAGAATGGGGGCGCAGGATGGGTGCAGCACATGACAGGATGGAGACCATATACCAATATAAATGCTCGCCACCCGGGCGTAGAATGGGTTCAATAGCTAGTCCACTATATTTTTATATATCCCTCCCTAATAATGTTAGTAGTGCGTGTGTGTAAAATTTGGCAGCTGTAGGTGTTAAATTAAAGGGTTAATTCACGGAAAAAACTGGCATGGGCTCCCAAGCAATTTTCTCCGCCAGAGGGAAAAACAGTGACTGAGGGCAAATATTAATAGCCCAGAGAGGGACCATGGTTATTGGCCCCCCAGGCTAAGAACATCTGCCCCCAGCCACCCCAGAAAAGGAGCATCTGTAAGATAAGCCTGTTCTGGCACTTAGCCTCTCTCTTCCCACTGCTCTGTAACATTGGCATATCTACTATATAATTGTCTAAGGGTCACTTCCGTCTTTCTGTCTGTCTTTCTGTCTGTCTGTAACGGAAATCCCAAGTCGCTGATTGGTCGCGGCAAAAAGGCCACGACCAATCAGCGACGGGCACAGTCCGGCAGCGAAATGGCCACTCCCTACTCCCCTGCAGTCAGTGCCCGCTCCATACTCCCCTCCAGTCAGCGCTAATACAGGGTTAATGGCAGCGTTAACGGACCGCGTTATGCCGCGGTGTAATGCACTCCATTAACGCTGCTATTAACCCTGTGTGACCAACTTTTTACTATTGATGCTGCCTATGCAGCATCAATAGTAAAAAGATCTAATGTTAAAAATAATTAAAAAAAATTAAAAATCATTATATACTCACCCTCCGTCAGTCCCCCGGAATCCAGCCGAGGCCTTTCCCGCTCCTCATGACGCTCCGGTGACCAGTCCATGCATTGCGGTCTCGCGAGATGATGACGTAGCGGTCTCGCGAGACCGCTACGTCAGGATCTCGCGAGACCACAATGCACTCTTGGGACCGGAGCGTCGCAAGGAGCATCGGTAAATGCCTCGCCTGGATCCGGGGGGGCCGACGGAGGGTGAGTATATAACTATTTTTTATTTTAATTCTTTTTTTTTAACAGGGATATGGTGCCCACATTGCTATATACTACATGGGCTGTGTTAGATACTGCGTGGGCTGTGCTATATACTACATCTCTGCGCTATATACTATGTGGGCTGTGCTATATACTACGTGGCTGTGGTATATATTACGTGGCTGGGCACTATACTACATTGCAGTGCTCTATACTATGTGGGCTGTGATATATACTGCATGGGCAGTGTTACAGTATATACTACGTCTCTGTGCTATATACTACGTGGCTGTGCAATATATTACGTGTCAGTGCTATATACTACGTGTCTGTGCTATATACTATGTGGCTGGGCAATATAATACTTGGCTGGGCAATATACTAGGTGGGCTGTGCTATATACTACGTGGGCTGTGTTATATACTACGTGGGCTGTGCTATATGCTACTTGGCTGTGCTATATTTCTCTGCTGTATCTGTGCATCATGAATCATGGTATGTCTTAAAGAGGAGGGGCCCACTGAGACTCTTTCGCCCGGGGCCCTCAAAAACCTGGAGCCGGCCCTGGCTTCACTGATTGGTCACGCCTGGCCGCGAACAATCAGCGACAGGCGCAGTCCGCCCGCAAATTGGCGTGGAATTTGAACCATGCTTCGCTAATTGGTTGCGGCCAGCCGGCTGAATCCTGTGTATAAATTGCATTATTCTGAAAGCTTCATAAATAAACTACATACATATTCTAGAATTTGCTTTGATGACTGCTTTGCACACTCTTAGCATTCTCTTGATGAGCTTCAAGAGGTAGTCACCGGGAATGATCTTCCAAGAATCTTGAAGGAGTTCCCAGAGATGCTTAGCACTTTTTGGCCCTTTTGCCTTCACTCTGCGGTCCAGCTCACCCCAAACCATCTCGATTGGGTTCAGGTCTGGTGACTGTGGAGGCCAGGTCATCTGGCGTAGCACCCCATCCCTCGCCTTCTTGGTCAAATAGCCCTTACACAGCCTGGAGGTGTGTTTGGGGTCATTGTCCTGCTGAAAAATAAATGATGGTCCAACTAAGCGCAAACCGGATGGAATAGCATGCTGTTGCAAGATGCTGTGGTAGCCATGCTGGTTCAGTATGCCTTCAATTTTGAATAAATCCCCAACAGTGTCACCAGCAAAGCACCCCCACACCTCCTCCTCCATGCTTCACGGTGGGAATCAGGCATGTACGTAGAGTCCATCCGTTCACCTTTTCTGCATCGCACAAAGACATGGTGGTTGGAACCAAAGATATCACATTTGGACTCATCAGACCAAAGCACAGATTTCCACTGGTCTAATGTCCATTCCTTGTGTGCTTTAGCCCAAACAAGTCTCTTCTGCTTGTTGCCTGTCCTTAGCAGTGGTTTCCTAGCAGCTATTTTACCATGAAGGCCTGCTGCACAAAGTCTCCTCTTAACAGTTGTTGTAGAGATGTGTCTGCTGCTAGAACTCTGTGTGGGATTGACCTGGTCTCTAATCTGAGCTGCTGTTAACCTGCGATTTCTGAGGCTGGTGACTCGGATAAACTTATCCTCAGAAGCAGAGGTGACTCTTGGTCTTCCTTTCCTGGGGCGGTTCTCATGTGAGCCAGTTTCTTTATAGCGCTTGATGGTTTTTGCCACTGCAATTGGGGACACTTTCAAAGTTTTCCCAATTTTTTGGACTAACTGACCTTCATTTCTTAAAGTAATGATGGCCACTCGTTTTTCTTTACTTAGCTGCTTTTTTCTTGCCATAATACAAATTCTAACAGTCTATTCAGTAGGACTATCAGCTGTGTATCCACCAGACTTCTGCATTACACAACTAATGGTCCCAACCCCATTTATAAGGCAAGAAATCCCACTTATTACACCTGACAGAGCACACCTGTGAAGTGAAAACCATTCCCGGTTACAATCTCTTGAAGCTCATCAAGAGAATGCCAAGAGTGTGCAAAGCAGTCATCAAAGCAAAAAGTGGCTACTTTGAAGAACCTAGAATATAAGACATAATTTCAGCTGTTTCACCCTTTTTTATTAAGTATATAATTCCACATGTGTTAATTCATAGTTTTGATGGCTTTACTGTGAATGTACAATTATCATAGTCACGAAAATACAGAAAATTCTTTAAATGAGAAGGTGTGTCCAAACTTCTGGTCTGCACTGTATATATATACAGTGGGGCAAAAAAGTATTTAGTCAGTCAGCAATAGTGCAAGTTCCACCACTTAAAAAGATGACAGGCGTCTGTAATTTACATCATAGGTAGACCTCAACTATGGGAGACAAACTGAGAAAAATAATCCAGAAAATCACATTGTCTGTTTTTTTTAACATTTTATTTGCATATTATGGTGGAAAATAAGTATTTGGTCAGAAACAAACAATCAAGATTTCTGGCTCTCACAGACCTGTAACTTCTTCTTTAAGAGTCTCCTCTTTCCTCCACTCATTACCTGTAGTAATGGCACCTGTTTAAACTTGTTATCAGTATAAAAAGACACCTGTGCACACCCTCAAACAGTCTGACTCCAAACTCCACTATGGTGAAGACCAAAGAGCTGTCAAAGGACACCAGAAACAATATTGTAGCCCTGCACCAGGCTGGGAAGACTGAATCTGCAATAGCCAACCAGCTTGGAGTGAAGAAATCAACAGTGGGAGCAATAATTAGAAAATGGAAGACATACAAGACCACTGATAATCTCCCTCGATCTGGGGCTCCACGCAAAATCCCACCCCGTGGGGTCAGAATGATCACAAGAACGGTGAGCAAAAATCCCAGAACCACGCGGGGGGACCTAGTGAATGAACTGCAGAGAGCTGGGACCAATGTAACAAGGCCTACCATAAGTAACACACTACGCCACCATGGACTCAGATCCTGCAGTGCCAGACGTGTCCCACTGCTTAAGCCAGTACATGTCCGGGCCCGTCTGAAGTTTGCTAGAGAGCATTTGGATGATCCAGAGGAGTTTTGGGAGAATGTCCTATGGTCTGATGAAACCAAACTGGAACTGTTTGGTAGAAACACAACTTGTCGTGTTTGGTGGAAAAAGAATACTGAGTTGCATCCATCAAACACCATACCTACTGTAAAGCATGGTGGTGGAAACAACATGCTTTGGGGCTGTTTCTCTGCAAAGGGGCCAGGACGACTGATCCGGGAACATGAAAGAATGAATGGGGCCATGTATCGTGAGATTTTGAGTGCAAACCTCCTTCCATCAGCAAGGGCATTGAAGATGAAACGTGGCTGGGTCTTTCAACATGACAATGATCCAAAGCACACCGCCAGGGCAACAAAGGCGTGGCTTCGTAAGAAGCATTTCAAGGTCCTGGAGTGGCCTAGCCAGTCTCCAGATCTCAACCCTATAGAAAACCTTTGGAGGGAGTTGAAAGTCCGTGTTGCCAAGCGAAAAGCCAAAAACATTACTGCTCTAGAGGAGATCTGCATGGAGGAAAGGGCCAACATACCAACAACAGTGTGTGGCAACCTTGTGAAGACTTACAGAAAACGTTTGACCTCTGTTATTGCCAACAAAGGATATATTACAAAGTATTGAGATGAAATTTTGTTTCTGACCAAATACTTATTTTCCACCATAATATGCAAATAAAATGTTAAAAATACAGACAATGTGATTTTCTGGATTTTTTTTTCTCAGTTTGTCTCCCATAGTTGAGGTCTACCTATGATGTAAATTACAGACGCCTCTCATCTTTTTAAGTGGTGGAACTTGCACTATTGCTGACTGACTAAATACTTTTTTGTCCCACTGTGTGTATATATATATATATATATATATATATATATATATATATATATATATATATATATATGTATGTATTTTGAGCCCATTAATCATTATATGTCCATTTTGCAAGCCGGCGAGAAAAACTCGCCACACGGATGTGTAGATGCGAGAAAATTGCATCCTCGCACTGCACACCGATCACTGTTCAGGGAACAGTTTTGCAATTCTCGTCCATGTAAAACGGACCGATTTTTTCATACGTTGTGTGTGACTCCAGCCGTAGACAGATTGTGTACAAATAGAGAAAATTCTGAAGGGTTCACAAATTTCCGAGCAGTACTGTACAGACAGCTGAAAAACTCCCCTCAGTAGGACCCAGAATTGCACCGAAGGACTGACAATGGGGCTAATTCCTGTGCAGATTTACTGCAGAAATCAGAGTTTCAGCTTCCCTGCCATGTACTGCTTCGCTCCCATTCACTTGAATGAGAGCTAAATTGAAGTACTTGACAGTGGAGCAATCTCCAAGGCTGCAGTGTTCGGCTCCATATGCTGCAGGTATCAGCCGATTGGCAGGGTTGCCAATTGCCCTATAGATAGGTTATCAATATGTAAATACGGACAACCCTTTAATAACTTTAAGACTGTTTTGGAAGTTCACATGATCTGACTGCTGAATAGCAATCTTCTGAAATCACAGAGAAGCCACAGCGTTTCTGTGTGATCCTTTTTAATTGGGGTGTTTTTACCTCAATTTCGGGAAAATACAGCAGAAACAAATGCAGCACAATTACATCATGTCAAAGTGCAGTATTCGTTAGGGAATTGCTGATAATTCACAGTTCATTTGAAAACTTTGATTCAAAATTACAAGCAAATGTTACAAATTAGTTTTGTGTCAACTCATGATAAAAAAAAACAATGTTACTGATTGAACTTAGCAACCTCAGCAGGAGAGAAAGGTCTGACTCTTTAAAAATAAGGGGGTCCTCGGGGGAAAGGAGTTATTGCTTATATGTTAAAGATACCGTAGTCATTCTAGAGGGTTTACTCCCTCTAATTTTTTTTTTTTTTATTACTTCTCTCTTTTATGTAAGATTTATGCAAGGTTTGTGAACGAGTGTTTTTTGTGTTACTCTTCTCGAATTCTATATTATAAGAAAAAGTACTTTGATCATTGACGTAGTTTTCAACTACTGTTTTTCTTGTAAAATTCTCTTCTCTCTAATAAAAATATATTTAACCATAAAAATAAGGGGGTCCAATAGTGCCACCTAGGGTACTACAAGCACAATTACATAATAAACAGTCATAAATACTTAATTTTTTGTTGACCTCATCTATGCACGTAAAATGAGTTGTTCCATAAATCCCACTTCATGTGCACATGTATTATTTTGGCATTTGAGTATTACAGAGAAAGGGCCCCTACTCTTCATTCTAGAAGAGAGAGCCTCATAAGACAACCCAATAGTCTGTGGCTACATGTTGACTTTGGTCAAGACACATGTCATGAGACCAATGTTCACTAGTTGTTGCTGCTGCTATCTCGCAGTGCAATACAAGTGAATGGGGTTGCATTGAGACAAGGGTTCTGTAAGTGCAATAAGCAAGTCACCAAAAGTCCATCCATGTTTGATTTTTTTGTGACTTTATTGTTGTAGTACCCTTGGGGATCACAATGCGACTCCATTCACTTGTATTACTCTGCCAAATAGCAATGACAACTCATGTAGTTCTCTTTGGTAACAGGCAGGGGTCTTGGCCAAAGTAGCTATGTAGTCCAAGCCTTAAAGAGATATTCCCACCACTTAGGCCTCTTGGTTTTCTGGGGCCGGGTTAGCTCATGCTTGATAGACAGTTCAAACTAGCCGTATTCTTCTCCCCCAAGCCCTAACTGTGTGCTCTCCGAGGTAGAGACACCTCATATAGCAGCAACGTCAGAGGAGAGCAGTAGCACTGAAGCTGGCAGGCATGGAGATTTAGCAGTGCAGTCCAGTGATCAGGTCAGCTTAAAGTAGAACTATCATGTTTGAAAAGTTTTCATATACTACAGGCATCATATAGAGTTTTTGATAAGTGGGGGTCTGGCTCCTAACACCCCCCAATAAATGGTCAAGCACCGCTCTGAAGTGCACAGCTCATGCACATGCTCCATGGTAACTCTATGGATCCACTTACCGCTTTGTGAGAGTTAGTGTACAGACCCATAGATTTACTATTGCACCCCTACACCACTCTCTACGTCCAGGTATCAGGCCCATGCCACCTAATCGACAACACTATGCAGTGCCTGTAATATATAAAAACAATTATATTGTGACAGATACACTTTAAGAACAGTGCTTGCATGTTCAAAAGGAAATTGCTTGTAACCACTGTACATGTTCCTAGACAACCAAGACAAGCAAAACATTTCGGCAGGGTTACAAATCATCGTTAAGGGCAGTACATCATCCTCTGTGAAAAGAAGTTCTGATTGAGGTAGCAGTTAGGATGAGTGGGCTACAGGATGGCCAAGAGCAAGAGGACTCGGGTCCTGCCAGAGCTGCTGCTGCCGTTCCTTCATCCTCATCAGATGAGGAGTTTGATTTCAAAAAGTATTTGGACGACTTGGAGACGGCAAAGTGTTACTGCAGGGAAAAATATTCCACTCCCATAGAAAAAAGATAGACCATATTTCAGCAAAATGTTTCACTTGCTCTCCAAGAAGTAGAAGAGTTCAATCGTTCATCAAAACTGACTATGCACGAGGCAATTCCTTTATACCCTGAAATTGTGAGATGTCGCCCATGTGGTTACTGCTTTGCCACCAACCCAAGTTAGTGTAGAGAGGTTGTTCTCTAGCCTTAAAATAATTAGGTCAGATTTGAGGTCATCTATGAAGGAGCATTTGATGGAGGCGATACTTTTTCTCGGAACAAATTCATAGACTGCACAAATGTTCATGTCCATGGCTCAGCACCACCCTACATCTCCTCCCTGGTATCAGTCTACCACCCTACCCGTGCCCTCCGCTCCGCTAATGACCTCAGGTTAGCATCCTCAATAATCAGAACCTCCCACTCCCGTCTCCAAGACTTTACACGTGCTGCGCCGATTCTTTGGAATGCACTACCTAGGTTAATACGATTAATCCCCAATCCCCACAGTTTTAAGCGTGCCCTAAAAACTCATTTGTTCAGACTGGCCTACCGCCTCAATGCATTAACCTAACGATCCCTGTGTGGCCTATTTATAATAAAAAAAAAAAAAAAAAGGTTCCTCGCATCATGTTCTCATACACTTTATGCAGTTAATAGCCCTTTGTGTCTGTACTGCTACATACTTAGGCAGGTAACTGGTTCATGCAGCTTTACATGAACACCTGAGCCTTACACTATAGCTGGTCCGAATAACTAAAGCAATTGTTACCATCCACCTCTCGTGTCTCCCCTTTTCCCCATAGTTTGTAAGCTTGCGAGCAGGGCCCTCACTCCTCCTGGTATCTGTTTTGAACTGTATTTCTGTTATGATGTAATGTTTATTGTCTGTACAAGTCCCCTCTATAATTTGTAAAGCGCTGCGGAATATGTTGGCGCTATATAAATAAAATTATTATTATTATAATGTTATTCAGTACATTTTTGTTGAAAACTGTTTTTTTCCCACTTATTGCAGAGTGTATAATAAATTGTAAATATGCAAAAGTTTTTGTTGTATTCCAATAAATATATTTTATGCTCTATCTAAATGGCTTGATTATTGTATCATAATGATTAAAAGCCTGATGTTACCATTTTACTATAGTAAATTTATTACTTAAACATAAGCCATGTATGAGGGAGTCGGAGTACTGGAGTCGGTGTCATGGAAATTGAGTCGTCGGATGTTTGGCTTGCCAACTTCACAGCCCTGCTACAAGTGTCGCATTCCTTGTGTCAGCCACTCATGACCAATAGACAATGCCAGAAGCGTCTTACCTGGGCCAAGAGAAAAAGAACTGGACTGTTGCTCACTGGTCCAAGGTGTTTTCAGATGAAAGTAAATTTCGCATTTCATTTGGAAATAAAGGTCCCAGAGTCTGAAGGAAGAGTGGAGAGGCACACAATCCAAACTGCTTGAGGTCTAGTGTGAAGTTTAGGCTACTTTCACATTTGCGTTGTGCGCCGCTGCGTCGGCGACGCAACGCACAACGCAAATAAAAATGCACCAAAACGCATGCAAAAACGCTGCGTTTTGCGACGCATGCGTCCTTTTTTGCCGAAATTTGGACGCAAGAAAAATGCAACTTGTTGTGTTTTCTGCGCCCGACGCTTGCGGCTGAAAAAAACGCATGCGTCGCACAACGCAGCACAACGCATGTCCATGCGTCCCCCATGTTAAATATAGGGGCGCATGACGCATGCGTCGCCGCTGCGTCGCCTGATGCAAACACGCAAAACGCTAATGTGAACGTAGCCTTACACAATCAGTGATGGTTTGGGGAGCCATGTCATCTGCTGGTGTAGGTCCACTGTGTTTTATCAAGGCCAAAGTCAGCGCAGCCGACTACCAGAAGATTTTAGAGCACTTCATGCTTCCCTCTGCCGACAAGCTTTTTGGAGATGGAAATTTCATTCTCCAGCAGGACTTGGCACCTGTCCACACTGCCAAAAGTACCAATACCTGGTTTAAAAACAACAGTATCCCTGTGCTTGATTGGCCAGCAAACTCGCCAGACCTAAACACCATACAGAATCTAAGGGGTATTGTCAAGAGGAAGATGAGAGACACCAGATCCAACAATGCAGACGAGCTGAAGGCTGCTAACCAGAGGCGTAAATAGGGTTTTGGTCCAGGGGGGGGTCGAAGCTTCTGAGTGGGCCCCTAACCAGGTAACCTTGATTACAACTCGGTGACGCGCCCTAATACTGGAGGAGAATCTCAGCAGATGACCGTGCTGTTACTGAAGATAATCTCTATAGAAAGACTAGAAAGACCAATATGGATATTACCGCCATATGGTCAGTGGTAGATACCAGCCCTACAGAACATAGATCACAGCACAGTTACAGATAATGTCTTACCGCTGACGTCCTTTCTGATGGAATCGTTCATTTTTCCCGTCTTTTCCATCTGGCCCAGACCGACGTGACAACTTCTTCCAGCAAGGACTCACCTGCAGAGAATAGAACAAAGACACGTTTCACTTCTCATATTCCAGCCCCATTCCCAACCAGCACAACCTCCTCATCCTGCTTATACCCCAATACTGAGCCGCTGATGCCGAATGTGTCCCTATTACTGCACCTGATACCCTAATACTGAGCTGCTGCTGTTGTATGTGTCCCTATTACTCCCCCTGATACCCCGATACTGAGCCGCTGATGCCGTATGTGTCCCTATTACTGCCCCTGATACCCCGATACTGAGCCGCTGCTGCCGTATGTGTCCCTATTACTGCACCTGATACCCTAATACTGAGCCGCTGCTGTCGTATGTGTCCCTATTACTGCACCTGATACCCCAATACTGAGCCGCTGCTGTCGTATGTGTCCCTATTACTACACCTGATACCCCAATACTGAGCTGCTGTTGCCGTTTGTGTCCCTATTACTGCACCTGATACCCCAATACTGAGCCGCTGCTGCTGTATGTGTCCTTATTACTACACCTGATACCCCAATACTGAGCCGCTGTTGCCGTATGTGTCCCTATTACTGCACCTGATACCCCAATACTGAGCCGCTGCTGCCGTATGTGTCCGTATTACTGCCCCTGATACCCCAATACTGAGCCGCTGCTGCCGTATGTGTCCCTATTACTACACCTGATACCCCAATACTGAGCCGCTGTTGCCGTATGTGTCCCTATTACTGCACCTGATACCCCAATACTGAGCCGCTGCTGCCGTATGTGTCCCAATTACTACACCTGATACCCCAATGCTGAGCCGCTGTTGCCATATGTGTCCCTATTACTGCACCTGATACCCCAATGCTGAGCTGCTGCTGCCGTATGTGTCCTTATTACTGCACCTGATACGGCAGCAGCGGCTCAGTATTGGGGTATCAGGTGCAGTAATAGGGACACATACGGCAGCAGCGGCTCAGTATTGGGGTATGTGTCCCTATTACTGCACCTGATACCCCAATACTGAGCCGCTGCTGCCGTATGTGTCCCTATTACTGCACCTGATACCCCAATACTGAGCCGCTGCTGCCGTATGTGTCCCTATTACTACACCTGATACCCTAATACTGAGCCGCTGCTGCCGTATGTGTCCCTATTACTGCACCTGATACCCCAATACTGAGCCGCTGTTGCCGTATGTGTCCCTATTACTGCACCTGATACCCCAATACTGAGCCGCTGCTGCCGTATGTGTCCCTATTACTACACCTGATACCCCAATGCTGAGCCGCTGTTGCCATATGTGTCCCTATTACTGCACCTGATACCCCAATACTGAGCCGCTGCTGCTGTATGTGTCCCTATTACTGCACCTGATACCCCAATACTGAGCCGCTGCTGCCGTATGTGTCCCTATTACTACATCTGATACAATACTGAGCCGCTGCTGCCGTATGTGACCCTATTACTGCACCTGATACCCCAATACTGAGCCGCTGCTGCCGTATGTGTCCTTATTACTACACCTGATACAATACTGAGCCGCTGCTGCCATATGTGTCCCTATTACTGCCCCTGATACCCCGATACTGAGCCGCTGATGCCATATGTGTCCCTATTACTGCCCCTGATACCCCGATACTGAGCCGCTGATGCCGTATGTGTCCCTATTACTGCACCTGATACCCCAATACTGAGCCGCTGCTGTCGTATGTGTCCCTATTACTGCACCTGATACCCCAATACTGAGCCGCTGCTGTCGTATGTGTCCCTATTACTACACCTGATACCCCAATACTGAGCTGCTGTTGCCGTTTGTGTCCCTATTACTGCACCTGATACCCCAATACTGAGCCGCTGCTGCTGTATGTGTCCTTATTACTACACCTGATACCCCAATACTGAGCCGCTGCTGCCGTATGTGTCCCTATTACTGCACCTGATACCCCAATACTGAGCCGCTGCTGCCGTATGTGTCCGTATTACTGCCCCTGATACCCCAATACTGAGCCGCTGCTGCCGTATGTGTCCCTATTACTACACCTGATACCCCAATACTGAGTCGCTGTTGCCGTATGTGTCCCTATTACTGCACCTGATACCCCAATACTGAGCCGCTGCTGCCTTATGTGTCCCTATTACTGCACCTGATACCCCAATACTGAGCCGCTGCTGTCGTATGTGTCCCTATTACTGCACCTGATACCCCAATACTGAGCTGCTGCTGCCATATGTGTCCCTATTACTGCACCTGATACCCTAATACTGAGCCGCTGCTGCCGTATGTGTCCCTATTACTGCACCTGATACCCCAATACTGAGCCGCTGTTGCCGTATGTGTCCCTATTACTGCACCTGATACCCCAATACTGAGCCGCTGCTGCCGTATGTGTCCCTATTACTACACCTGATACCCCAATGCTGAGCCGCTGTTGCCATATGTGTCCCTATTACTGCACCTGATACCCCAATACTGAGCCGCTGCTGCCGTGTGTCCCTATTACTGCACCTGATACCCCAATACTGAGCCACTGCTGCT
The DNA here is from genome assembly GCF_032444005.1 of Ranitomeya imitator. NCBI lineage: Eukaryota > Metazoa > Chordata > Amphibia > Anura > Dendrobatidae > Ranitomeya > Ranitomeya imitator. The sequence goes on from NC_091286.1 coordinate 265,342,072, forward strand.
GTATGTGTCCCTATTACTACACCTGATACAATACTGAGCCGCTGCTGCCGTATGTGACCCTATTACTGCACCTGATACCCCAATACTGAGCTGCTGCTGCCGTATGTGTCCCTATTACTGCACCTGATACCCCAATACTGAGCCGCTGCTGTCGTATGTGTCCCTATTACTGCACCTGATACCCCAATACTGAGCCGCTGCTGCCGTATGTGTCCCTATTACTACACCTGATACCCCAATGCTGAGCCGCTGTTACCATATGTGTACCTATTACTGCACCTGATACCCCAATACTGAGCCGCTGCTACCGTATGTGTCCCTATTACTGCACCTGATACCCCAATACTGAGCCACTGCTGCCGTATGTGTCCCTATTACTACACCTGATACAATACTGAGCCGCTGCTGCCGTATGTGACCCTATTACTGCACCTGATACCCCAATACTGAGCTGCTGCTGCCGTATGTGTCCCTATTACTGCACCTGATACCCCAATACTGAGCCGCTGCTGCCGTATGTGTCCCTATTACTGCACCTGATACCCCAATACTGAGCCGCTGCTGCCGTATGTGTCCCTATTACTGCGCCTGATACCCCAATACTGAGCCGCTGCTGTTGTATGTGTCCCTATTACTGCACCTGGTACCCCAATACCCAATACCCCAATGCTGAGCCGCTGTTGCCATATGTGTCCCTATTACTGCACCTGATACCCCAATGCTGAGCCGCTGCTGCCGTATGTGTCCTTATTACTGCCCCTGATACCCCAATACTGAGTCGCTGCTGCCGTATGTGTCCCTATTACTGCCCCTGATACCCCAATGCTGAGCCGCTGCTGCCGTATGTGTCCCTATTACTGCACCTGATACCCCAATACTGAGCCGCTGCTGCCGTATGTGTCCCTATTACTGCCCCTGATACCCCAATACTGAGCCGCTGCTGCCGTATGTGTCCCTATTACTGCACCTGATACCCCAATACTGAGCAGCTGGCACCGTATGTGTCCCTATTACTCCACCTGATACCCTAATACTGAGCCGCTGCTGCCGTATGTGTCCCTATTACTGCACCTGATACCCCAATACTGAGCAGCTGGCGCCGTATGTGTCCCTATTACTGCACCTGATACCCCAATAGTGAGCCACTGCTGCCGTATGTGTCCCTATTACTGCACCTGATACCCCAATACTGAGCCCCTGCTGCCATATGTGTCCCTATTACTGCACCTGATACCCCAATACTGAGCAGCTGCTGCCGTACGTGTCCCTATTACTGCACCTGATACCCCAATACTGAGCAGCTGCTGCCGTATGTGTCCCTATTACTGCACCTGATACCCCAATACTGAGCCGCTGCTGCCGTACGTGTCCCTATTACTACACCTGATACCCCAATACTGAGCAGCTGCTGCCGTACGTGTCCCTATTACTACACCTGATACCCCAATACTGAGCAGCTGCTGCCGTACGTGTCCCTATTACTGCACCTGATACCCCAATACTGAGCCGCTGTTGTCGTACGTGTCCCTATTACTGCACTTGATACCCCAATACTGAGCCGCTGCTGCCGTATGTGTCTCTATTACTGCACCTGATACCCCAATACTGAGCCGCTGCTGCCGTATGTGTCCCTATTACTGCACCTGATACCCCAATACTGAGCCGCTGTTGTCGTACGTGTCCCTATTACTGCACTTGATACCCCAATACTGAGCCGCTGCTGCCGTATGTGTCTCTATTACTGCACCTGATACCCCAATACTGAGCCGCTGCTGCCGTATGTGTCCCTATTACTGCACCTGATACCCCAATACTGAGCCGCTGCTGTCGTATGTGTCCCTATTACTGCACCTGATAGCCTAATACTGAGCCGCTGCTGTTGTATGTGTCCCTATTACTGCACCTGGTACCCCAATACCCAATACCCCAATGCTGAGCCGCTGTTGCCATATGTGCCCCTATTACTGCACCTGATACCAGAATGCTGAGCCGCTGCTGCCGTATGTGTGCTTATTACTGCACCTGATACCCAATACTGAGCGGCTGCTGCCGTATGTGTCCCTATTACTGCCCCTGATACCCCAATGCTGAGCCGCTGCTGCCGTATGTGTCCCCATTACTGCACCTGATACCCCAATACTGAGCCGCTGCTGCCGTATGTGTCCCTATTACTGCACCTGGTACCCCAATACCCAATACCCCAATGCTGAGCCGCTGTTGCCATATGTGCCCCTATTACTGCACCTGATACCAGAATGCTGAGCCGCTGCTGCCGTATGTGTGCTTATTACTGCACCTGATACCCAATACTGAGCGGCTGCTGCCGTATGTGTCCCTATTACTGCCCCTGATACCCCAATGCTGAGCCGCTGCTGCCGTATGTGTCCCCATTACTGCACCTGATACCCCAATACTGAGCCGCTGCTGCCGTATGTGTCCCTATTACTGCCCCTGATACCCCAATACTGAGCCGCTGCTGCCGTATGTGTCCCTATTACTGCCCCTGATACCCCAATACTGAGCCGCTGCTGCCGTATGTGTCCCTATTACTGCACCTGATACCCCAATACTGAGCAGCTGGCGCCGTATGTGTTCCTATTACTCCACCTGATACCCTAATACTGAGCCGCTGCTGCCGTATGTGTCCCTATTACTGCACCTGATACCCCAATACTGAGCAGCTGGCGCCGTATGTGTCCCTATTACTGCACCTGATACCCCAATACTGAGCCGCTGCTGCCGTATGTGTCCCTATTACTGCACCTGATACCCCAATACTGAGCCGTTGCTGCCGTATGTGTCCCTATTACTACACCTGATACCCTAATACTGAGCCGCTGCTGCCGTATGTGTCCCTATTACTGCACCTGATACTCCAATACTGAGCCGCTGCTGTCGTACATGTCCCTATTACTGCACTTGATACCCCAATACTGAGCCGCTGCTGCCTTATGTGTCCCTATTACTGCCCCTGATACCCCAATACTGAGCCGCTGCTGCCGTATGTGACCCTATTACTGCACCTGCTGTGTGGTTCTCTGTGCCCTCTAAATTCTAAAACACCCCTCTATAATATAGCAATGCTGGGTGCAAGTGCCCTAGAAAACAGTGCCCATATTTTGCCCCTAGAAATTAATAATGCCCTGTGTGCCCCTTTGATAGCCACAGTAACCTGAGTTCCCCTATAACAATAAGTGCCCACTTTACATTTAATAAAGTCCCGAGTCTCCCCCTGTACAGCTGTAAAGCATCATTCTCTCTTACACACAGTATAATGCCCCCTCACTGTATAGTACCACCCACACAGTATACTGACTCCTTAGTAGCCCCCAAACTGATGGCTCCAACAAAGTATAATGACCCCCACACTGTAATCTTCATACTGTATGATGGCCCCCTAGATAGCCTCCATATACAGTAGCATAGTGCACCAAATAGTCCACAATATAGAATAATGCACTCCCCATAGGCAGACTCTATAGCATAAGGCAGCCCCCATATGCAGACACTGTAATAAGGCAGTACCCCCATAGGCAGACTCTGTAATAAGGCGGCACTGTAATAGGCAGACCCTGTAATAAGGCAGCACCCCCATAGTCAGACTCTGTAATAAGGCAGCCCCTATAGTCAGACCCTGTAATATGGCAGCACCCCTATAGGCAGACCCTGTAATAAGGCGGCAGACCCTGTAATAAGGCAGCACACCCATAGTCAGACCCTGTAATAAGGCAGCCCTCCATAATAATAATAATAATCTTTATTTTATATAGCGCTAACATATTCCACAGCGCTTTACAGTTTGCACACATTATAATCACTGTCCCCATTGGGGCTCACAATCTAAATTCTCTATCAGTATGTCCCCCATAGTCGGACCCTGTAATAAGGCAGCACCCTCATAGTCAGACCCTGTAATAAGGCAGTACCCGTAGTCAGTCCCTGTAATAAGGCAGCCCCCTTAGTCAGACCCTGTAATAAGGCAGCACCCCCATAGTCAGACCCTGTAATAAGGCAGCACCCCCATAGTCAATGTAATGAGGAAGCACCCCCATAGTCAGACAATGTAATGAGGCAGCACCCCCATAGGCAGACCCTGTAATGAGGCAGCCCCCATAGTCAGACCCTGTAATAAGGCAGCCCCCTTAGTCAGACCCTGAAATAAGGCAGCACCCCCATAGTCAGACCCTGTAATAAGGCAGCACCCCCATAGGCAGACCCTGTAATGAGGCAGCATCCCCATAGGCAGACCCTGTAATGAGGCAGCATCCCCATAGGCAGCCCCTGTAATAAGGCAGCACCCCCATAGTCAGACCCTATAATAAGGCAGCACCCCCATAGTCAGACCCTGTAATGAGGCAGCACCCCCATAGGCAGACCCTGTAATGAGCATACATATTAGTCCATAGATCATGTACAAGAACACATTCAGTAATTCATGCGTGCACAAAGACCCCTCACATAAATAATCAGAGAGATCACATGAATGTATAGTTCAAAATATAAAACAATCCTTTATTGAAACATACAATTAAAAACTTTTTTTTCCCCCAACCATATAGTAGGTCATAAAATCAGAAATACCTCCGATCTACAAAATAGCAGGTCTCATGCTCTCATGTGAACAAACTACCTATAAAAGCCTATTGTTGGTCAACCTAAGTAATAAATGACCTAAACAATGGCACAATAGTTATGATAGCTGTTGAACATCTGTATGGAACAATAATGCATAAAGAGTGCAATACATATATATAGCGCACTACAATTGCAAACAATTACACAGTGAGAAATGTATATAAGTGAATATAATTTATACATCTATATTGGTACTCAAACTGCGTAATGACAATCCATGCAAGTAACAGGCACTACAAATGTACCAAACAATGCGTCACTATTAAAGCTGCGTAATGCTCATTTTGCACAATGTGCTAATTAAATACCTAAACGCAGGGAGGAACATTGTGCCTACACTAATACTAAGCCGATAATGCAAATTATGTCAGGTGTTGAATTACCGCCGCCACTGCCCAATAGGCATTTGTGCAATAAGGCGCTATATGTATGCTAAGTATTAAGCCGCTACTCTGATGCGATATGTTTGCATCTAAATTAATAACGTGGTGACAAAAACTACCACTGTGTCACCCCATGGTGATAAATCAATTGTACCGCACAGAGAAAGCTGGAAGTATATTTACCATATGTCACGGAGCACAGGACCTGCCAGCCCGACGCGTGTTTCGATAGAATATCTTCTTCTAAGGGCGTTATTGCACAAATATATAGGCTTTTATAGGTAGTTTGTTCACATGAGAGCATGAGACCTGCTATTTTGTAGATCGGAGGTATTTCTGATTTTATGACCTACTATATGGTTGGGGGAAAAAAAGTTTTTAATTGTATGTTTCAATAAAGGATTGTTTTATATTTTGAACTATACATTCATGTGATCTCTCTGATTATTTATGTGAGGGGTCTTTGTGCACGCAAGACCCTGTAATGAGGCAGCACCCCCATAGGCAGCCCCTGTAATAAGGCAGCACCCCCATAGTCAGACCCTGTAATAAGGCAGCCCCATTAAAAAATAAATACTCACCTCTCTTCTTCCTGGTTCCTGTGCTGCTCCCGCTGATCTCCTGACAGCGGGCGCCGGGCAGTGACGTCATCGCGCCCGCTGTCGGTGTCGTTAGACATTGACAGTGGATGATGGGGGAAGGAGCGTTACGCTCCTTCCCCCATCATTGCGATCAGCTGTATCGGCTAAATGCCGGTACAGCTGATCTTCAGATGACGGTGGGGGGCCCACTGCTGGATCCGGGGCCCCCCGTCTGCTCAGGGGCCCCATAGCGGCAGAGCAGGGAGATCGATTCTCCCTGCTCTTCCGCAGATAGTAACTATCGGAGCTCCAAGTGTGCCCCCTCAGAGCGCTGGGCCAGGGGCCACCGTCCCCTCTGCCCCCCCTCCCCCCCCGGTTGCTACGCTACTGCTGCTATCAAAGCAACCTGGGCTTCCATAACACCTCAGCAGCGCCACAGGCTGATCGCCTCCATGCCACGCCGCATTAATGCAGTAATCAATGCAAAAGGAGCCCCAACCAAGTATTGAGTGCATTTACTGAACATACATTTCAGTAGGCCAACATTTCGGATGTTAAAATCATTTTTCAAGCTGGTGTTATAAAGTATTCTAATTAACGGAGATAACGACTTTTGGGTTTTCATTGGCTGTAAGCCATAATCATCAACATTAACAGAAATAAACAGTTGGCGCACATTGGTGCCTAACAACAAAGAATGAGGTGCTCTGCAATATAAAAATAGCAATTACTTGCCCAGTAGCGAGGTCACCACTACTGGCCCTGTAATGGGGGCACTGTGCCTGGCTCTAATCTGCCCCCCGAACAGGCAGCGCACCTCTCTGTTTGGCTGCTGAGACTGAAGATTTAGTAATGATCATAAAGGGTAAGAAGACTCCACCAATAAGGAAGAAACAATGTGTGGCTCACGAGGCTAGGCAGCTGTGTCATGCTTCCTCCCGGCCGCTAGGCGTCACCGTCTGCAGTCCTTACACGTACCTTCTGCACATGCAGTAACGCGTCTCAATCATTCCAATTTGATGACGCGGAGGAATGCGCCGGTGTAACGTGACGTCATCATCCAGTTCTGTGCCGTAACCACGTGTGTGCAGGGCAGCTGTTCACCATGTCTGCGTTAGATCGTGTAGTGTAAGTACCGCTGCTCCGGTGATTGCTGGATTCCCGTATTACCCAGCCCCCTCTGCGGTGTCTCAGTAACCATCTGATTTCTGTTGTAGGAAACCGAAAACTCGGAGATCAAAGCGGTTTCTGCAGCACAGGGCGCCCAAGCTGACTGAGAATGACAAGAACGCCATGCTGATTAAAGGGGGGAACGCCAATATGACTGTGACCCAAGCCCTCAAAGATCTGGTACGTCTGCATGCAAGCTTCTGTCTCCTGAGGTTAAAGGGAACGTGCTTCTTACATGTCAGAAGTGTTAAAGGGATTGTCGCCTTTCAGCACCATTACCCTCCTCATGAAATGACATGAGACGAGTGCTGGCCCATCTCCTGTTTACACAGTGTGCCACGCTGCCGATAAGTGAACATAGTGCGTATACATCTGGTAATGGCTCTGACATAGATGGGTAATGAGTATTCACTCACGCAGATTGCAATATTCTAGCTGGCAGGGAGCGGCCGAAGCTTAGTGACAACAGATCCTCTTGGTTCCTTTATTGTAAATGTCAGCCGGATTCCATGGGTGAAATGTGGTTCCGATGCAGTGGGAGAACGGCACTGAACGTATTTTTCTCTAGTAAATAGCTCTTGACTGCAGTTAGCTCAGTGTCAATCCACATCAGTCATTTTTTACACTAGTCACATTGGATTGTAGTGGTGTTGTCAGGGGCCCACAAACAGGGGCAGACCGGGCCGGAAGACATATGCCCCCCAAGCAGCTGTTCAGGGCCGCCGGTGGACCCGCACTGTTCCTTTTCATTCTGGTTGATGCTGGCCGGGCTACGTGACAGATGCAGAGATGCCCACTGCTTGCTGTGTGGGCTGCGTCTGCTAACGATATGCCATACACAGCGCACCTGGAGCCAAGCATGAGGTGATGATGGTGCCGGGAAGGAGGGCTCCAGTGAGGGGACAGCAGGCTCCTGATAACTCCAGACAGCATTGTATTGTCCGGTTGGCGTCTGCTGTGCTGCGGCTCAGTGTGAGTTATTGCAGGAGTCTGAGCTTTACTGCAGATCAAGTCACGCTGTCAGTGCCAGGTCATTGAGTCCACCGTCACTTGGTCTGCAGGAACATTCAGTCTGGTGCAATAAATCACAGTGACCCACAAAATCCTGCACTGACTGAATACATCTGAACCTGCAGGACGGCTCACATTATAATATACTGCACTACATATAATATGTGAGGTCTTGTAGGCAGGTCTAGGTGTGATCAGTGCAGTGCATTGTATACCTTGGTGGCTCAGTGGTTATCCTTGCAGCACTGGGTTCAAATCCCACCAAGGACAATATCTTCATGGAGTTTATATGTTCTCCCCGTGTTTGTGTGAGTTCCCTCCACGTCCTCCAGTTTCCTCCCACACTCCAAAGACATTGATAAGAAATCTAGATTGTGAGCCCTAATGGGGACAGTGCTGGTAATGTCTGTAAAGCACTGTGGAATTAATGGTGCTATATAAGTGAGTAAAATTAAAAAAAAATATACCACATGGATTACACAGATTAGTCTATGATAAAACTGGGCAAAGTGTGGCCCACGGACGTAGACAGCCGTAGGGATAAAACAATGGCCCACAGGCATCACCATGCCCTTGCCTGCTGTCCCATCTGCTTCCCACTGTCACCGCTATCTGCATCTTTGGGATTCAGACAGCAGTGAATACATTGGTGGAAGAGGAGCCACCGACTTTCTTCCTTCAATCGGCATATGAGCCATTAGACATGATGATGTTACTTCACTGTATATAGGAGGCTATGTGGGGCCTCATACTGCATTTAGGAGGCTAAGTGAAGGCTCGTTGTATTTCGAGAGGCTATGTGGGGATCATACTGTATGGGGGTCTCACAGTATACATGGGTCTATGTGGGGGCTCACACTGTATACATGGGACTTATACAGTATATAGAGAGGCTTTGTGGGGGCTCACACTATACCGGGGGCTGTGTGCTGTGGGCTCTATGATATACTGTGATACACACATCAAATGTTTTACAAAATACACATTATTATATGCTATCAGATGTATGTAGTCACAGTTAGGGATGAGCGAATAGCTTCGGATAGGTGCTTATCCGAATAGCTATAGCGCTTCCCGAATAGCTGCCTCAGGAACCCAGATACAGCTATTCGGATAAGCTATTTGCTCATCTCTAGTCACAGTGTGCCATATGCCAGTCACACATTCTTCTGAATACTATATGCACAGACATCAGACGATAGTATAATATCCGATGTCTGTAGTCATAGTGTAATATATACCATCACATATTATCCTGTATACTGTAATATACTATGAGCGCAGACATCCACTATTATATACAGGGTAATATGTGACTGGTGTAATATCTGATGTCTGCAGTCCTAGTGTAATTTATATCCTGTATATGACATCTGCACCGCAGTATATACCAGTCATGTATATCCTTTATACTGTATGTGCTGTACTATGTGCACAGGCATCTAATCTATATATATATATATATATATATATATATATATATATATATATATATATATATATATATATATATATATATATATATATATTTTACTCTTCGTCATGACAGCACCCCACATGAGAGAGAGGGATCCGCCCATAGGAACAGGAAACCTACAGAATAAAAGGAGGCGGTCCCCTCTCCTCCTCAGTTTAGGTTTCCTGTTCCTATGGGAATCCCAGGACGTACCTACAGAAGATCCCTGGGCCATGCACCCGCCTGCGTCGGTCTCTGTAAGGAACGGCAGGGGCTGCGGTTCCAGTAGCAGCGGCGGGGGAGCCACTGTGTACAGCCTCCCCCCTCGTCTGATCGATAGCCATGGTCCGGGTCCGGTCACCGCTGGTCCGCCCGGCTCCATGAGGGCGCGCGCGCTCAAGCGGCCGGCTAAATAAAGCAGCCGCCGCATGGAGGAATGAGCGGCGCGTCTGACCCGGAAGTCGCTGGAGCACTTCCGGGTTCGGGCCGGGGAGGCAGGAGATTTGGCGCCATATTTAAAAGCTACAGCGCTACTGTCGGCCGGTGTGTGGATGTGAGTATGGCTTCACCGGCCGACGAAACGCACCTTGTGGTACCAGAGCGCTCTCCTAGTAAGGAGAAAAGCGCCAGGAGCAGCATTAAAGAGGGTGGTCGTCAGGAGCGATCTTCCACTAGGCAAAAAGATCCCTCAAAGAATCCGCCTCCAGATCCGGTACCTGTCAGCTTCTCTGGGTGAGTGTAAAGACTTCTCTACCTATATGCTGATGTATGTTCCTCCTATGTCCCCTTCCTTCAGTCCAGGAAAAAAGCGCACAAGTCCAAGCACAAACAATGTGCTTTATGTATACAGCCCCTTCCAGACTCCTATATGAAGAGGTTATGCTCAGATTGCATCATACTGACCTTACGTCAAGAAAACATTATGACTCCATCTGACGTTAGAGCCATGATTCGAGAAGAGATGCAGGGACTGTCACAGGCTAGTATCCCTAGTTCCCACCAACCTAGCAGATCCCCATCTCCGGAAAACCCAGAATCAGAGGAGGTGCATAAGTCCTCAGATGAGTCGGAAACTCGGCCGAGTTCATCCGAAGATGAGGGGGGCTGTGTCTGCCTAACAGCAGCGTGGACAACCTGGTGAAAGCAGTCAGAAACACGATGGGGTGCCCTGATGAGAAAGGGAAAAAATCCGCTCAGGACATCATGTTCGCGGGGTTAGGACAAAGGAAGCGCAGATCCTTTCCCGTTGTCGCAACTGTTAAAGAATTAATTAAAAAAGAGTGGGACAAACAGAGCGCCAGAGGTTTTCTACCATCTTCCTCTAAAAGGCGATATCCCTTTAGCGACGAGGAGCTGAATACTTGGTCGAAAGTGCCAAAAGTGGACGCAGCCGTAGCCTCAACCTCAAAACAGTCAGTCTTGCCTGTAGAGGATTCAGGGATGCTAACGGATCCGTTGGACCGTAAAGCAGAGGCCCTGCTTAAAAAAATCTTGGGAGGCCAATACAGGGGCATTCCGACCAGCCATCTCTGCTACCTGTACGGCGAGATCTCTGCTGGTTTGGATGGAACAACTGGAGGAGCAGATCAGAGGTAGAACTGCAAGAGACTCCATTCTACCAAAGATCCCTCTGATGAAGGAGGCTGTAGCATTCCTGGCAGACGCCTCAGTAGATTCGCTACGCCTAGCAGCCAGGTCAGCCGGCTTAACAAACACAGCCCGGCGAGCACTCTGGTTGAAGAACTGGAAAGGGGACGCACAGGCAAAGGCAAAGCTTTGTGCGCTACCCTGCCAGGGTGAGTTCCTTTTCGGGAAGACTCTGGATGAGATCTTAAAGAAAGCAGGAGAACGGAAGAAAGGTTTTCCTAATCAGTATCTTCCGTCTTACAGGAGAGCATTCAGAAGACGACCCTTTTCCCGGAGGCCGTTTGAGCAAAGGGATCGCTGGGAGGCGAAAGACCCTAAGCAAAAAGGAGCCCTGTTTACCGGATCTTACAACTCAAAACGTGGCAAGTACCGCTAACCTG